>NW_028159598.1:0-17500 GCF_964263955.1 Coregonus lavaretus
CTCAGCTACTGTAGCTAGGTTACGCTGTCACAGCCAACGGAAAACAACACCAGGAAACAAGAACAATGAGGAGTGCTCTCTCTCTCTCTCTCTCTCTCTCTCTCTCTCTCTCTCTCTCTCTCTCTCTCTCTCTCTCTCTCTCTCTCTCTCTCTCTCTCTCTCTCTCTCTCTCTCTCTCTTCTAATACTGAGATACTGTATGCCTTGTTATGTTTACCGACACAGGATTAGCAGTTTTCAATGCGGCAGTGATGGAATGAACTCTGAAAGGAGGTGATCCTTTCTTAGACTTTTAGGGATGAAAATAAATTCATGATAGGCTTTGTGGCCAATTATGAATGACAGAATAAGCAAAACAAACATGGCAGAGGAGGACATTCCCGTGTCAATGTGACGGTTAAATATCAAAATACACAAGACCAGGGGACTATATTGAACAATGAATACTCCCATAGATTTGGTCATGAGAAGGGAGTATAAGCATACAATCACAGTTCCTCTAGCAGTTACAGCTAAGAGTTTAGCCTAAAAGACCCCAAAGATCTGGGGTGTATTAATTGGTGCACACAGTAGAAAACCGTAGCAAAAGTATTTTTCAATGAAACACTTTTTGCAACAGAAACTAGCTTCAGGTTAATCCCTTCCTGTTTCAGGCTATTTTCTTCCGTTTGGTTCCTAGTGAATACACCCCTCTGTTGTAGGGTTAAAAACGGTCCTATGAGAAACAGGATACAGTACTGTAACTGGTATCAAGACTATAATCCACCCAATCAAACTGGATCCTTCAGCTATCCTGATGAGGTAGCTACAGCGGTACAGTACAGCACTGTGACAGAACGGCAATGCAAGCCGGGAATGTTGAGAATGCCAAAGGCTGCCGGAGCAATTTTTCCTCTCATAAAGTTGCATCTGGCCTGGCACTCTGGGCAGATATAAAATAGTAATGTGAAGTGGGAGAACAGTCAGGAATTCATGTTCCCTAGAGAAGAGCAGCCAGTTGTTTCAATCCTTCACAGCTTTAGAGAGGTGGGGGGGGGGGGGAGAGAGAGAGAGAGAGAGAGAGAGAGAGAGAGAGAGAGAGAGAGAGAGAGAGAGAGAGAGAGAGAGAGAGAGAGAGAGAGAGGAGAGAGAGAGAGAGAGAGAGAGAGAGAGAGAGAGAGAGAGAGAGAGAGAGAGAGAGATGAGAAGATGGGGATGGAGGGGTTACAGAGAGGAAGAAATAAAGAAGGAAAGAGGAGACAGAGGGGAAGTAATGCCTACAGATTAATAGATTTAATATTATATATGTCGAATGCAAACATATGTCCCCATCTTCCGTGACACTAGGCCTAAAAGCGGCAACAAAGGATCAGAAAGTGGCACAAAGGCCTGTCGCTATGGTAATGAGGACAAGATATATGGCTTTCAGCCTCTTAGTGCTGATAGGGATCGTAAGCGCTTTCCACTACTTGTCCCTGTGTCTCAGCCAGAACACAAAATCGATGGGCATTTACCAGAAGGAGCGTCCCAAATGGCACCCTACTATACCTACTATATATTGCACTACTTTTGACCAGAGCCCTATGGGCCCTGGTACAGTGCATTCGGAAAGTATTTAGACCCCGTCCCTTTTCCACATTTACGTTACAGCCTTATTCTAAAATTGATAAAATAATTTTTTCCCTCATCAATCTACACACAATACCCCATAATGACAAAGTGAAAACAGGTTTTAGAATGTTTTCCTAATTTATGAAAGATTAAAAACAGAAATACCTTATTTACATAAGCATTGAGACCCTTTGCTATGAGTCTCGAAATTGAGCTCTGGTGCATCCTGTTTCCATTGATCATCTTTGAGATGTTTCCACAACTTGATTGGAGCCCACACACCTGTCTATATAAGGTCCCACAGTTGACTGTGCATGTCAGAGCAAAAACCAAGCCATGAGGTCAAAGGAATTGTCCGTTCAGCTCCGAGACAGGATTGTGTTGAGGCACAGATCTGGGGAAGGGTACCAAAACATTTCTGCAGCATTGAAGGTCCCCAAGAACACAGTGGCCTCCATCATTCTTAAATGGAAGAAGTTTGGAACCACCAAGACCCTTACTAGAGCTGGCCTCCCGGCTAAACTGAGCAATCAAGGGAGAAGGGCCTTGGTAGTGGAGGTGACCAAGAACCTGATGGTCACTGACAGAGGTCCAGAGTTCCTCTGTGGAGATGGGAGAACCTTCCAGAAGGACAACCATCTCTGCCGCACTCCACCAATCAGGTCTTTATGGCAGAGTGGCCAGATGGAAGCCACTCCTCAGTAAAAGGCACATGACAGCCCGCTTGGAGTTTGCCAAAAGGCACCTAAAGGACTCTCAGACCATGAGAAACAAGATTCTCTGGTCTGATGAAACCAAGATTAAACTCTTTGGCCTGAATGCCATGCGTCACATCTGGAGGAAACCTGGCACCATCCCTACGGTGAAGCATGGTGGTGGCAGCATCATGCTGTGGGGATGTCTATCAGCGGCAGGGACTGGGAGACTAGTCAGGATCGAGGCAAAGATGAATGGAGCAAAGTACAGAGAGATCCTTGATGAAAACCTGCTCCAGAGCGCTCAGGACCTCAGGACTGGGGCAAAGGTTCACCTTCCAACAGGACAACGACCCTAAGCAGACAGCCAAGACAATGCAGGAGTGGCTTCGGGATGAGTCTCCTTATGTCCTTGAGTGGCCCAGCCAGAGCCCGGACTTGAACCCGATTTAACATCTCTCGAGAGACCTGAAAATAGCTGTGCAGCGACGCTCCCATCCAACCTGACAGAGCTTGAGAGGATCTGCATAGAAAAATGGGAGAAACTCCCCAAATACAGGTGTGCCAAGCTTGTAGCGTCATACCCAAGAAGACTAGAGGCTGTAATCGCTGCCAAAGGTTCTTCAACAAAGTACTGAGTAAAGGATCTGAATACCTTTGCAAAAAATTCAAAAACCTGTTTTTCTTTTGTCACTATGTGGTATTGTGTGTAGATTGACAAGGAAAAGAAACAATTGAATCCATTTTAGAATAAGACTGTAACGTAACAAAATGTGGAAAAAGTCAAGGGGTCTCAATACTTTCCGAATGCACTGTAAATGCCCTATGGGTAAAAGTAGGGAATAGGGCGCCATTTGTGACGCAGCCAGTGCCTGCTCCTTTTTATAACACTGGGCTGGGTACTGAGCCCCTAGTATTCAGCAGCACCACATACTGTAGGCCTATGAGCTAGAAGCTGAAGAGGAAAATCATATGCGAATGTGTCATGAAACTGCAGGGTTAGCAGAAGGTTCCTCCCTGGCTTGAGCTTGTCAGTGGATAAACAAATAAGTTCGAATACACCTCTCTCTCCCTCTCTCTCTCTCTCTCTCTGGCATCAGTGGTTAAGCAAGGTTGAAAGAAACGTACAATGTACTTCTGGATACAAAGTGTGGGTGAGAGCACTATTTCTCTGGCCAACTGACAAAGTTGCTAAGGAAATACATGCGTCAAGACTGCACTGGCAACTAACCATCGACCCTAATTACGTTATATTGGGGTCGCAAGGGCTATTCAAATCTCCAACCAGGGAAAACAAATGTGGGTTTTTAATGTTTTTTAATACAATATCAGGTTCTAGTTCTTACGACAACTCAAAGCAGGTCTCCCGGTGGAAATTGGCAGGTGGGTCCGATAGAGAGTGAGCCGCTGAGAGGGAAGGGGAGGGTTGTGGGAAGACATGCCAAGATGCAATAAGGCCCAGTGTTGGAGTGCGATCAAACATTTCTGTGAAAAGGTTCTTCGAAAGGGCCTCTTGAAACCCACCCAGCAGACCCTCTGGTGGAGAGTCCAGTGATCATTAAGAATTTATTCAATGATGGTCGAAGTATTTGTCCGACAACAGTGCAGTACTAAATTAAAGCAAATATGTTAATTTCAGGCAGGCAATTATTTCCATGACTAAGCAGAAGATTGAGACCATTTGTGTGTGTGTGTGTGTGTCTACCTAGTGCAATTAATTGGGTCATGACTAATAATTAATATCATCCATCTGTGTGGGTTCATATCTGGAGAAGATGTGTCATCCATTAGTTTGACCTAATGAGAAGTTTGGTTCCTCCGACTCACCGTCTGTCTGTCTATCTCTTTCCCTCTGGCTCACTCACTTACTCACTCTCTCACTCACTCACTCACTTACACACTCACTCGCTCTCTCTCTCACTCACTTGCTCACAGACTTCTCACTCACTTTCTCAGTCACTCACTCAATCACTCACCCTCTCTCTCAGTCTCTCAGTCTCTCTCTCTCTCTCTCTCTCTCTCTCTCTCTCTCTCACTCTCTCTCTCTCTCTCTCTCGCTCTCTCTCTCTCTCTCTCTCTCTCTCTCTCTCTCTCTCTGTGTCACTCTCTCACGCTCTCACCCTCTCACACACACTCTCTCTCTGAAAACAGAGATAATAGCCTAGGACTATCTACAGCCTACCTAACTGTTGCCTAGTCACAGCCTACCTTGTCACAGCCTACCTACCTGTTGCCTGGCCACTTTACCCCTACCTATATGTACATAGCTACCTCAATTACCTCATACCCATGCACATTGACTCTGTACTGGTTCTCCTTGTACAGTGGGGGAAAAAAGTATTTAGTCAGCCACCAATTGTGCAAGTTCTCCCACTTAAAAAGATGAGAGAGGCCTGTAATTTTCATCATAGGTACACGTCAACTATGCCAGACAAAATGAGGAAAAAAATTCTAGAAAATCACATTGTAGGATTTTTTATGAATTTATTTGCAAATTATGGTGGAAAATAAGTATTTGGTCAATAACAAAAGTTTCTCAATACTTTGTTATATACCCTTTGTTGGCAATGACACAGGTAAAATGTTTTCTGTAAGTCTTCACAAGGTTTTCACACACTGTTGCTGGTATTTTGGCCCATTCCTCCATGCAGATCTCCTCTAGAGCAGTGATGTCGCTGGGCAACACGGACATTCAACTCCCTCCAAAGATTTTCTATGGGGTTGAGACCTGGAGACTGGCTAGGCCACTCCAGGACCTTGAAATGCTTCTTACGAAGCCACTCCTTCGTTGCCCGGGCAGTGTGTTTGGGATCATTGTCATGCTGAAAGACCCAGCCACGTTTCATCTTCAATGCCCTTGCTGATGGAAGGAGGTTTTCACTCAAAATCTCACGATACATGGCCCCATTCATTCTTTCCTTTACACGGATCAGTCGTCCTGGTCCCTTTGCAGAAAAACAGCCCCAAAGCATGATGTTTCCACCCCCATGCTTCACAGTAGGTATGGTGTTCTTTGGATGCAACTCAGCATTCTTTGTCCTCCAAACACGACGAGTTGAGTTTTTACAAAAAAGTTATATTTTGGTTTCATCTGACCATATGACATTCTCCCAATCCTCTTCTGGATCATCCAAATGCACTCTAGCAAACTTCAGACGGGCCTGGACATGTACTGGCTTAAGCAGGGGGACACGTCTGGCACTGCAGGATTTGAGTCCCTGGCGGTGTAGTGTGTTACTGATGGTAGGCTTTGTTACTTTGGTCCCAGCTCTCTGCAGGTCATTCACTAGGTCCCCCCGTGTGGTTCTGGGATTTTTGCTCACCGTTCTTGTGATCATTTTGACCCCACGGGGTGAGATTTTGCGTGGAGCCCCAGATCGAGGGAGATTATCAGTGGTCTTGTATGTCTTCCATTTCCTAATAATTGCTCCCACAGTTGATTTCTTCAAACCAAGCTGCTTACCTATTGCAGATTCAGTCTTCCCAGCCTGGTGCAGGTCTACAATTTTGTTTCTGGTGTCCTTTGACAGCTCTTTTGTCTTGGCCATAGTGGAGTTTGGAGTGTGACTGTTTGAGGTTGTGGACAGGTGTCTTTTATACTGATAACAAGTTCAAACAGGTGCCATTAATACAGGTAACGAGTGGAGGACAGAGGAGCCTCTTAAAGAATAAGTTACAGGTCTGTGAGAGCCAGAAATCTTGCTTGTTTGTAGGTGACCAAATACTTATTTTCCACCATAATTTGCAAATAAATTCATAAAAAATCCTACAATGTGATTTTCAGGAAAAAAAATTCTCAATTTGTCTGTCATAGTTGACGTGTACCTATGATGAAAGTTACAGGCCTCTCTCATCTTTTTAAGTGGGAGAACTTGCACAATTGGTGGCTGACTAAATACTTTTTTTCCCACATGTTATGTTTTTACTCATTATTGTTATTCATTATTCATTGTTTATTTATTCCTTGTGTCATTATTATTTCAATTTTTATATATACACTACCGGTCAAAAGTTTTAGAACACCTACTTATGCAAGGGTTTTTCATTATTTTTACTATTTTCTACATTGTAGAATAATAGTGAAGACATCAAAACTATGAAATAACACATATGGAATTATGTAGTAACCAAAAAAGTGTTAAACAAATAAAAACATATTTTATATTTGAGATTCTTCAAATAGCCACCCTTTGCCTTGATGACAGCTTTGCACACTCTTGGCATTCTCTAAACCAGCTTCACCTGGAATGCTTTTCCAACAGTCTTGAAGGAGTTCCCACATATGCTGAGCACTTGTTGGATGCTTTTCCTTCACTCTGCGGTCCGACTCATCCCAAGCCATCTCAATTTGGTTGAGGTCGGGGGATTGTGGAGGCCAGGTCATCTGATGCAGCACTCCATCACTCTCCTTCTTCGTAAAATAGCCCTTACACAGCCTGGAGGTGTGTTGGGTCATTGTCCTGTTGAAAAATAAATGATAGTCCCACTAAGCCCAAACCAGATTGGATGGCGTATCACTGCAGAATGCTATGTTAGCCATGCTGATTAAGTGTGAAATAAATCACAGACAGTGTCACCAGCAAAGCACCCCCACACCATAACACCTCCTCCTCCATGCTTTACGGTGGGAAATACACATGCAGAGATCATCCGTTCACCCACACCTTGTCTCACAAAGACATGGCGGTTGGAACCAAAAATCTCCAATTTGGATTCCAGACCAAACAACATATTTCCACCTGTCTAATGTCCATTGCTCGTGTTTCTTGGCCCAAGCAAGTCTCTTCTTATTATTGGTGTCCTTTAGTAGTGGTTTCTTTGCAGCAATTTGACCATGAAGGCCTGATTCACACAGTCTACTCTGAATAGTTGATGTTGAGATGTGTCTGTTACTTGAACTCTGTGAAGCATTTATTTGGGCTGCAATTTCTGAGGCTGGTAACTCTAATGAACTTATCCTCTACAGCAGAGGTAACTCTGGGTCTTCCATTCCTGTGGCGGTCCTCATGAGAGCCAGTTTCATCATAGCACTTGATGGTTTTTGCGACTGTACTTGAAGAAACGTTCCAAGTTCTTGAAATTTTCCAGATTGACTGACCTTCATGTCTTAAAGTAATGATGGACTGTCGTTTCTCTTTGCTTATTTTAGCTGTTCTTGCCATAATATGGACTTGGTATTTTACCAAATAGGGCTATCTTCTGTATACCCATCCCCCCACCTACCTTGTCACAACACAACTGACTGGCTCAAACGCATTAAAAAGGAAATAAATTCCACAAATGAACTTTTAACAAGGCACACCTGTTAATTGAAATGCATTCCAGGTGACTACCTCATGAAGCTGGTTGAGAGAATGCCAAGAGTGTGCAAAGCTGTCATCAAGGCAAAGTGTGGCTATTTGAAGAATGTCAAATATAAAATATTTTTGATTTTTTAACACTTTTTTGGTTACTACATGATTCCATATATTTTATTTCATAGTTTTGATGTCTTCACTATTTTCTACAATGTAGAAAATAGTAAAAATAAAGAAAAGTTCTAAAACTTTTGACCGGTAGTGTATATTTTAATCTTTAATCTTTATCTTTAACTCTGCATTGTTGGAAAAAGACGTGTACGTAAGTATTTCACTGTTAGTCTACACCTGTTATTTACAAAGCATATGTCAACTTAAATGTGATTTGTATTTCTCTGCTCTTTCTACCTTAAAGAGTTAAAATGTATCTCTCTTCTCTTTCTTTCCACAGTTCTCTCAGCTCTCTTAATTGTTTCTCCATTTGTTCTGTTGTTCTTTCCAGAAGGTTCTGCTGGGACTATGAACTGGGTTAAGGACACCCGGCTGTCTGGCATGTGTTGGCTCTGGCTGGCAGTTCCAAAGCCTGGTTAGTCAGCTAGGGTCACTAGGTAGGAGCCCAGCTCTCCATGACCCTCATCTCTCTTCCTCGTCGTCTCCCTCTCCTTAGAGGTCCCGTGTAGCTCAGTTGGTAGAGCATGGCGCTTGCAACGCCAGGGTTGTGGGTTCGTTTCCCACGGGGGGCCAGTATGAAAAAAATAAAAATTATGCACTCACTAACTCTAAGTCGCTCTGGATAAGAGCGTCTGCTAAATGACTAAAAATGTAGACAAAGGAGTTCCACTGGTCTGCCTCTCCTCTCCTTCTCTATGCTCTCCTTTCCTCACATCAGCTTCTTTCTCCTCTCCATCTGTTTCTACTTAAAGGACCTGGACGTACCACAAAAACAGTCAAACAGATAAACATCCACAACAACGGCAGGAGCAGCGAGCGAAGGGCTTGGCTCTCAGCAGTGGCAGTTTCATTTGGACTCTCGCTCCCTCTCCCAAAACAACAACAGCATCCCATGAGTGCTGCTCTGTGGGGTTTATAGACAAGGCTGCCATTTTCCATTTAATTAATCCAATGTGAGACTCATTAAAATGCCATTTACCGGCAGTGCATGAGTGATGACAGAACTGTGGCTGATTTAAGAGCGCTGTCTTTTATTTAGCCTCCTAATAAAGAGATGGCACAGCCTCAGCCCCAGTGTGAAACTACATTCAACTCAAGGGTACCCTACAGATTACTAGAGTCTCCCGAGTGGCGCAGTGGTCTAAGGCACTGCATCGCAGTGCTAGCTGTGCCACTAGAGATCCTGGTTCGAATCCAGACCGGGAGACCCATGGGGCGGCGCACAATTGGCCCAGCGTCGTCTAGGGTAGGGTAGGGAATGGCCGGCAGGGGATGTAGCTCAGTTGGTAGAGCATGGCGTTTGCAACGCCAGGGTTGTGGGTTCGATTCCCATGGGGGGGTATGAAAAAAATACAAATAAAAAGATGAAATAAATATATAAATTTTTTTTAAAAAAGTTACATTAATGTATGCACTCACTAACTGTAAGTCGCTCTGGATAAGAGCGTCTGCTAAATGATGTAAATGTAGAGAAACTGGAATCCTCCAACCGGGATTTCTGGGGAGTTAGCGGAACTCTACACCATTTTGCTAAAAGTATTTGTGGAAAGGGATTTGAGTTTGAGATCTCAAATCAAAAGTATTTGTGCTTGTTCTGTGTTTCTCCCCAACTTGCAGTTGTCCGATTTAGATCTGTCAACATCCTTGTTATCCTGAAAGTGGTTTATGGGGACACGTCCTAAATGGAACACATGCATCAGCTGCTAAATGGCGGGTTCAAGATGTCATTGTGGTCAGAGAGTGGGCGATGGTGGTGGTGGAAGTGGTGAAGCAGTTGGAAAAACATCTTGGGGGCTGTGTTTATCCCTGCGTTAGGGTTGACTATACTGGCCTTAGTCCATCACCACCAGACTCAAGGGATGTGTCCCAAATGGTGTCCTATTCCCAATAGGCCCTGTTCAAAAGTAGTGAGCCATGTAGGGAACAGGGTGCCATTTGGGATGCAGACAAGGACATTTCTTGATTTCTATCTGCCTACTGTAGGTGAGAGCAGGGTGCACACACAAAAACAAATCACCAAGATCTGCTTTTCATTTACGTGTTCCAGGTTATTTTGACTGTACAGTAGATGATAATAACTACCCACTGTAAACATGCTACTAGACATATTATAATGAGACCAAAGACAGTACACAATTCACTGGCCTGTGTAGCATTGTAATAGCTTAGTCCCTATAGCATTCTCACTACACTCTGAGGATATGTGCTGCTGGTGATCAGAGCCAGTGGATCAGCCTTATGCCTTCCAGTGTTATTGATGTAGATATGAGATGAATACCACGGCCAATGTATCATCCCGTAACACCATTACAGTGTGATGCAACATAGTATAGAAGAACTAGTCCTACACATCCCACAGCAGGGTAGTGTTCCTATCCTATAAAACCTACAGAGAGAGAGAGAACGAGAGAGATAGGGAGAACGAGAGAGAGAGAGAAAACAAGAGAGAGAGAACGAGAGAGAGAGAGAGAGAGAGAAACCACCTCCAGAATCCACATCCACCACACAGGTGCTCCTCTGTTTGAACCACTGCCCAGCCAGAGGTAAGGGAGAGCGGGGGTGGAAAGGTAACGGGTGGGCAAGGCAAGATAACCTCCATGGATCAGGTTCCTATCCTCCAGGTGCCTCCCTGACTTAGCCGATACCAGACCTGCTCACAAGGGCCCCTCCTACATCCTGGACACACAAAGAACCCAGGGGACCAGCAACAGACTCTGGTTTAATTGGGAGACAATGACTTCTATTCTTGTGTCGTGTTTCTACTCCCTCCCCCTGGTTAGGGGACTTAAGGGAACAGGGAGTCATGTGGTGTTCAAGGAGTGAACTCAGTGAGACTGAGGGAAGTGAAGCATTCCCAGCTCCCACAATGGAAGCTTTTAAACCTCTGTCTTTTGTCACAAAGCCCATGTTATAGTATACATGTCCATTGTCCACAATGCTCTCTGACAAGGTGCTGTTGTTTCATTGCAAAGTGCTGGTTAGTCTTATAGACTACTAGTTGTTCTGGTAGCAGAGCAGAAGGGAAATATCTGTCTCACCAGAGCTGGACTAATAAAGTACCATTATTCGTAGTTTGTGAAAGGGGCGGCAGGTAGCCTAGCAGTTAGAGCGTTGGGCTAGTAACTGAAAAGGTCACTGGTTTGAAACCACAAAGAATCTGTCGATGTGCCATTGAGCAAGGCACTGAACCCTAGTTTCTCTCGATAAGAGCGTCTGCTAAATGACTAAAATGTAAAAAATGGATGCCTGCAGGGAAATTTAGTTTCTTAATGATATGTAGTCTTGTAGAGTGGGGTGGGGTAGGGTGGGGTGGGGTAGGGTGGGGTGGGGTGGGGTGGGGTAGGGTGGATTTGTCTCCCAAGATAATCCATCCACCTGACAGGTGTGGCATATCATAAAGCTGATTAAACAGCATGATCATTACATAGGTGCACCTTAAGCTGGGGACAATAAAAGGCCACTCTAAAATGTGCAGTTTTGTCAAACAACACAATGCCACAGATGTCTCAAGTTTTGAGGGAGCGTGCAATTTGCATACTGACTGCAGGAATGTCCACCAGAGCTGTTGCCAGAGAATGTAATGTTAATTTCTCTACCATAAGCCGCCTCCAACATCGTTTTAAATAATTTGGCAGTACGTCCAACCGGCCTCAAAACCGCAGACCACGTGTATGACGTCATGTTAGCGAGCGGTTTTTTGATGTCAATGTTGTGAACAGAGTTCCCCGTGCAATTTGAATGCACAGAAATACTGTGACGAGATCCTGAGGCCCATTGTGAGGCCCATTTCTTTAAAAGTATCTGTGACCAACAGATGCTTATCTGTTTTCCCAGTCATATGAAATCCATAGATTAGGGCCTCATTTTTAATTTTTTTATTGACTGATTTCCTCATTTGAACTGTAACTCACTAAAGTCTTTGAAATTGTTGCATGTTGGGTTTATATTTTTGTTCAGTATATATATATACAGTATATACAGTATATAATGGTGTGTATAGACAGGATGGACAGATTATGAATAGAAAAGGTATGTACAGCAGTAGTTACATAGGATGAGCCTTGTCTAGAATACAGTATATACATATAAAGTGGGTAAAACAGTATGTAAACATTATTAAAGTGACCAGTGTTCAATGACTCTATGAATTTAGGGCAGCAATCTCTAAGGTGCAGGGTAGAGTACCGGGTGGTAGCCAGTAGGGCCGGGACAATTCCAGTATCGTGATAGCGGATTTAACTTCTTTAGGAAAATAGCCCCAATATTTTACATACAGCAGGTTTTTAAAGGACCAAAGAGTTTCGTCTGCTTCGTGTTTTAATTTTTGGCATGGAAAGAATATTGCGATATTGGTATTGTCCCGGCAGTAACAGTGACTAAGGTTCAGGGCTGGTGACTGGCCTGGAGATTGACGCTGTTTATCTCTCAATGTTTATCTCATATCTCATGTTTTCATATCTGTTGATAGTGATTGATGTCAGACTGGAGGTACAAGGTCAGAGAACACTGATTGTTCTGTGACACTGTGTGATTCTGTAGCAGCTGATGTTGTGACTTCCTACAAGCCTCTTGGCAGGTGTTTACAGAACATTGGTGCTGTGAGATTACAATATAAGGGCCTGCTTAGAGAAGGTAAGTAAGACATTTCTCTCCCTGTTGCAATTTAAACCAGATTGATTTTGATTTACTCTTTAATTAATCTGAAAATCCCTATTACACGGTTGTTCTCATGCAGATTCAATCTCAATACATGACTCTTTTGTGGCTTAATGAAAAACCCCATAATATCATTTACTTCCTTTGAATTTTGATTTCCTCTCATCACCCCCACATTATCCCACCACTTGTCTTTGTCAGATCACTAGCATGTACAGTTGAAGTCGGAAGTTTACATACACTTAGGTTGGAGTCATTAAAACTCATTTTTGAACCACTCCACAAATTTTTTGTTAACAAACTATAGTTTTGGCAAGTCGGTTAGGACATCTACTTTGTGCATGAGACAAGTAATTTTTCCAACAATTGTTTACAGACGGATTATTTCACTTATAATTCACTGTATCACAATTCCAGTGGGTCAGAAGTTTACATACACTAAGTTGACTGTGCCTTTAAGCAGCTTGGTAAATTCCAGAAAATGATGTCATGGCTTCTGATAGGCTAATTGACATCATTTGAGTCAATTGGAGGTGTACCTGTGGATGTATTTCAAGGCCTACCTTCAAACTCAGTGCCTCTTTGCTTGACATCATGGGAAAATCAAAAGAAATCAGCCAAGACCTCAGAAAATAAATTGTAGACCTCCACAAGTCTGGTTCATCCTTGGGAACAATTTCCAAATGCCTGAAGGTACCACGTCCATCTGTACAAACAATAGTATGCAAGTATAAACACCATGGGACCACGCAGCCGTCATACCGCTCAGGAAAGAGACGCGTTCTGTCTCCTAGAGATGAACGTACTTTGGTGCGAAAAGTGCAAATCAATCCCAGAACAACAGCAAAGGACCTTGTGAAGATGCTGGAGGAAACAGGTACAAAAGTGTCTATATCCACAGTAAAACGAGTCCTATATCGACATAACTTGAAAGGCCACTCAGCAAAGAAGAAGCCACTGCTCCAAAACCGCCATAAAAAAGCCAGACTACGGTTTGCAACTGCACATGGGGACAAAGATCATACTTTTTGGAGCAATGTCCTCTGGTCTGATGAAACAAAAATATAACTGTTTGGCCATAATGACCATTGTTATGTTTGGAGGAAAAAGGGGGATGGGGCTTGCAAGCCGAAGAACACCATCCCAACCGTGAAGCACGGGGGTGGCAGCATCATGTTGTGGGGGTGCTTTGCTGCAGGAGGGACTGATGCACTTCACAAAATAGATGGCATCATGAGGAAGGAAAATTATGTGGATATATTGAAGCAACATCTCAAGACATCATTCAGGAAGTTAAAGCTTGGTCGCAAATGGGTCTTCCAAATGGAAAATGACCCCAAGCATACTTCCAAAGTTGTGGCAAAATGGCTTAAGGACAACAAAGTCAAGGTATTGGAGTGGCCATCACAAAGCCCTGACCTCAATCCTATAGAACCTTTGTGGGCAGAACTGAAAAAGCGTGTGCGAGCAAGGAGGCCTACAAACCTGACTCAGTTACACCAGCTCTGTCAGGGGGAATGGGCCAAAATTCACCCAACTTATTGTGGGAAGCTTGTAGAAGGCTACCCGAAAGTTATTTAAAGGCAATGGAACCAAATACTAATTGAGTGTATGTAAACTTCTGACCCACTGGGAATGTGATGAAAGAAATAAAAGCTGAAATAAATAATTCTCTACTATTATTCTGACATGTCACATTCTTAAAATAAAGTGGTGATCCTAACTGACCTAAGACAGGGAATTGTCACGCCCTGACGTATGGAACTCTTGTATGTTGAGTCAGGGTGTGGAGATCTATGTGATGTTTTCTATGTTTAGGATCTAGGTTTCGTATTTCTATGTTTGGCCGGGTGTGATTCCCAATCAGAGGCAGCTGTCGCTCGTTGTCTCTGATTGGGGATAATACTTAAGTAGCCTGTTTGCCTACTATGTTTGTGGGATCTTGTTCCTGTGTTTGGCTTGTATTGTGCATAGCCTTGGACTTCATGTTACGTTGGTTTGTTGTTGTGTTTATTATTTAATAAACATGTTCACATCGCACGCTGCACCTTGGTCTGACCCGTCTCTCAACGACCGTGACAGAAGATCCCACCAACAATGGACCAAGCAGCGTGCCCAGGAGCAGACATCCTGGACATGGGAGGAGATCCTGGACGGTAAGGGATCTTGGACATGGGAGCAGATTCAGGCTGGGATGGATCGCCGTCCTTGGGAGGAGACAGTGGAGGCCCGGGTTAGAGAGGAGCAACGGCAACATAGAAGGCGCCGGCTGAGGAGGAAGCCCGAGATACAGCCCCAATAAAAAAAAATTGGGGGGCTAAAAGGGTGGTCGGGGATCGATAGAGAAGAGCCCCGACCACTGCACTCGTGGGGGCTCAAGGAGGAGTCCTCACTGGAGGAGGACTGGGCGCGGAGAGTAAAGGACTGGTACAGTCGTAGACCTCCAGCGCCGGTTCCCAGTCCGGTACACCTCGTGCCTGCTCCTCGCACCAAGACAGTGGTGCGTGTTCCCAGTCCAGTACGGCCCGTTCCTGCTCCTCGCACCAAACCAGTGGTGCGTCTCGCCAGCCCGGTACGCCCCGTACCTGCTCCCCGCACCAAACCAGTGGTGCGTGTTCCCAGTCCAGTACGGCCCGTCCCTGCTCCTCGCACCAAACCAGTGGTGCATGTCGCCAGCCCGGTACGCCCCGTACCTGTTCCCCGCACCAGGCCAGTGGTGCGTGTCTCCAGTCCGGCCCGGCCCGTGCCTGCACCTCGCACCAAGGAAGAGGTCGTCAGGCCCGGAGCAGGATCCGCCTCTGAGGCGGAATGCCCACCCGGACCCTACCCTGTTATGTCAGCTTTGTGCGGTCGCACCTTTGGGCGGGGGGTACTGTCACGCCCTGACGTATGGAACTCTTGTATGTTGAGTCAGGGTGTGGAGATCTATGTGATGTATTCTATGTTTAGGATCTAGGTTTCGTATTTCTATGATTGGGGATCATACTTAAGTAGCCTGTTTGCCTACTATGTTTGTGGGATCTTGTTCCTGTGTTTGGCTTGTATTGTGTATAGCCTTGGACTTCACGTTACGTTGGTTTGTTGTTTTGTTGTTGTGTTTATTATTTAATAAACATGTTCACATCGCACGCTGCACCTTGGTCTGACCCGTCTCTCAACGACCGTGACAGGAATTTTTACTAGGATTAAATGTCAGGAATTGTGAAAAAATTAGTTTAAATGTATTTGGCTAAGGTGTATGTAAACTTCCGACTTCAACTGTATGTAGCCTGGTCCCTGATCTGAATGTGCTGTCTAGCCAACTCATATGATCATTGTTGGAAAGACAGCAAAAACAGATCTGGGATCAGGCTATGTATAGCCTAATAGCTGTCAAATTGGAGAATCACACTGTAATGAACAAGAAATGTCACAATCCAGTGACCCAGGCCGAGAGCCTTGTCTTCCCTGACTGCGTCTAGATCAGTGTATTACATAAGAGACCCATTCATACTCCTGCCACTCATAGCCTCATCCACAGATCCCAGATCAGCTGTAATCATATTGAGACGTGGAGACCCAGAACGCCACGGAGCACCACCGAAAACATAATAAACACTGGTAAAGAAGAGAGAACGTGGGGAGCATTCAATTTACAGAGAGAGAGAGAATGGGAGAGAGAGGGAGAGACAGAATTGGAGAGAGAGAGAGAAAATGGGAGACAGAGAGCGAATGGGAGAGAGAGAGAGAGGGAGAGAGGGAGGAAAGGAAGGAAGGGCCGGATTAGGATCAAACGTACCGCGGCAAATCTAATAAACAAGTCCAACAAGAGAGCATTCTGGGAAGGCAGTGCGTGGAGCGTGGAGCTAACACTGGAGCTGACCTAGTAAAACATTTAGAAGCGCTGTCTGAGGAGGCTAATGTGTATGTGTGTGTGTGTGTGTGTGTGTGTGTGTGTGTGTGTGTGTGTGTGTCTGTGTGTGTGTGTGTGTGTGTGTGTGTGTGTGTGTGTGTATGTGTATGAGGGGTGATGCCGGGCTCCGCTTCGGTTCGCAAGTCTAAAATAAGACGTGTCTGTCTGTATGTCAGAGAAGTTTTGTCACATTGGGGATGACACACGGGCAGAGCGGCGGGCACATGTTCCGTGCCAGACAGATGAGGTCAGCGAGGAAAGGAGTGTGAGAGGATATACCACTACCTCCTCGCTCAGAGACGGGGGGGAGGGGGGGGGGGGGGGGGGGCACATGAGGGAGAGAAAGGAGAGAGAAACAGGGAGATAGAGAGAAAGGAAAATATAAAGGGGAGATAGGTGAGAGAGAAAATAGATAGAAAGAGAGAGAGAGAAACAGATAGAAAATGACAGTGAGATGAATAACAACACAGACAGACAACGTATCTTCTCAGGCGAACACTTGTGACAAATTAAGTAGAAATGTGTCACAGTAACACAGATTTGTGTGAACACGCGCAGCCTCATGTAGACCAGCATCACAGAACTAACAGTGAGAAGTCTGACCACTACGACTCAATATAGCGATACATACGCATTAATCTAAAATACACTACCGACAATTAATCAGATCAAGGTTGTAAAAAGATCAAATCCTTAGGTGTTTGACTATATCAGTGAAAAAAATCCACTGCATTTTAATTTGAGTGAGATATCAAATGGTGTGTTGACTGCTGTGCTGAACAGTAATGGGGTTGATGATGATGACTGTCTTATTATGACACGTAATAAATGTCCTACTGCTGGCCATTACTGTTCTAATGCACCGGCACTTCCACTCACATTTCCCCCAGGTGAAGAATTCACCGTGATTGGTCTTGACACGCACTCCCTATCAACACCAGCACATGCACGGGGCGCAAACACACACATGCACACAGATACACAAGTAGGCATGCACACACACAACCCATGCATGCATTTTCATAGAGGTGAGAGAGAGAGAGAGAGAGAGAGAGAGAGAGAGAGAGAGAGAGAGAGAGAGAGAGAGAGCTTAAGTCGGTTTGAGAATGCAAAATTGTTATCAGTCCGTGTTCTGACTACCCTGACTCTCCTAGACAGTAACACAGAGACCAGCAGGATGAGGAGAGAGGAAATATAAAA